>NC_063261.1:20823625-20826125 GCF_019578655.1 Ricinus communis | reverse complement strand
TAGGGTTTAGGGTTTAGGGTTTAGGGTTTAGGGTTTAGGGTTTAGGGTTTAGGGTTTAGGGTTTAGGGTTTAGGGTTTAGGGTTTAGGGTTTAGGGTTTAGGGTTTAGGGTTTAGGGTTTAGGGTTTAGGGTTTAGGGTTTAGGGTTTAGGGTTTAGGGTTTAGGGTTTAGGGTTTAGGGTTTAGGGTTTAGGGTTTAGGGTTTAGGGTTTAGGGTTTAGGGTTTAGGGTTTAGGGTTTAGGGTTTAGGGTTTAGGGTTTAGGGTTTAGGGTTTAGGGTTTAGGGTTTAGGGTTTAGGGTTTAGGGTTTAGGGTTTAGGGTTTAGGGTTTAGGGTTTAGGGTTTAGGGTTTAGGGTTTAGGGTTTAGGGTTTAGGGTTTAGGGTTTAGGGTTTAGGGTTTAGGGTTTAGGGTTTAGGGTTTAGGGTTTAGGGTTTAGGGTTTAGGGTTTAGGGTTTAGGGTTTAGGGTTTAGGGTTTAGGGTTTAGGGTTTAGGGTTTAGGGTTTAGGGTTTAGGGTTTAGGGTTTAGGGTTTAGGGTTTAGGGTTTAGGGTTTAGGGTTTAGGGTTTAGGGTTTAGGGTTTAGGGTTTAGGGTTTAGGGTTTAGGGTTTAGGGTTTAGGGTTTAGGGTTTAGGGTTTAGGGTTTAGGGTTTAGGGTTTAGGGTTTAGGGTTTAGGGTTTAGGGTTTAGGGTTTAGGGTTTAGGGTTTAGGGTTTAGGGTTTAGGGTTTAGGGTTTAGGGTTTAGGGTTTAGGGTTTAGGGTTTAGGGTTTAGGGTTTAGGGTTTAGGGTTTAGGGTTTAGGGTTTAGGGTTTAGGGTTTAGGGTTTAGGGTTTAGGGTTTAGGGTTTAGGGTTTAGGGTTTAGGGTTTAGGGTTTAGGGTTTAGGGTTTAGGGTTTAGGGTTTAGGGTTTAGGGTTTAGGGTTTAGGGTTTAGGGTTTAGGGTTTAGGGTTTAGGGTTTAGGGTTTAGGGTTTAGGGTTTAGGGTTTAGGGTTTAGGGTTTAGGGTTTAGGGTTTAGGGTTTAGGGTTTAGGGTTTAGGGTTTAGGGTTTAGGGTTTAGGGTTTAGGGTTTAGGGTTTAGGGTTTAGGGTTTAGGGTTTAGGGTTTAGGGTTTAGGGTTTAGGGTTTAGGGTTTAGGGTTTAGGGTTTAGGGTTTAGGGTTTAGGGTTTAGGGTTTAGGGTTTAGGGTTTAGGGTTTAGGGTTTAGGGTTTAGGGTTTAGGGTTTAGGGTTTAGGGTTTAGGGTTTAGGGTTTAGGGTTTAGGGTTTAGGGTTTAGGGTTTAGGGTTTAGGGTTTAGGGTTTAGGGTTTAGGGTTTAGGGTTTAGGGTTTAGGGTTTAGGGTTTAGGGTTTAGGGTTTAGGGTTTAGGGTTTAGGGTTTAGGGTTTAGGGTTTAGGGTTTAGGGTTTAGGGTTTAGGGTTTAGGGTTTAGGGTTTAGGGTTTAGGGTTTAGGGTTTAGGGTTTAGGGTTTAGGGTTTAGGGTTTAGGGTTTAGGGTTTAGGGTTTAGGGTTTAGGGTTTAGGGTTTAGGGTTTAGGGTTTAGGGTTTAGGGTTTAGGGTTTAGGGTTTAGGGTTTAGGGTTTAGGGTTTAGGGTTTAGGGTTTAGGGTTTAGGGTTTAGGGTTTAGGGTTTAGGGTTTAGGGTTTAGGGTTTAGGGTTTAGGGTTTAGGGTTTAGGGTTTAGGGTTTAGGGTTTAGGGTTTAGGGTTTAGGGTTTAGGGTTTAGGGTTTAGGGTTTAGGGTTTAGGGTTTAGGGTTTAGGGTTTAGGGTTTAGGGTTTAGGGTTTAGGGTTTAGGGTTTAGGGTTTAGGGTTTAGGGTTTAGGGTTTAGGGTTTAGGGTTTAGGGTTTAGGGTTTAGGGTTTAGGGTTTAGGGTTTAGGGTTTAGGGTTTAGGGTTTAGGGTTTAGGGTTTAGGGTTTAGGGTTTAGGGTTTAGGGTTTAGGGTTTAGGGTTTAGGGTTTAGGGTTTAGGGTTTAGGGTTTAGGGTTTAGGGTTTAGGGTTTAGGGTTTAGGGTTTAGGGTTTAGGGTTTAGGGTTTAGGGTTTAGGGTTTAGGGTTTAGGGTTTAGGGTTTAGGGTTTAGGGTTTAGGGTTTAGGGTTTAGGGTTTAGGGTTTAGGGTTTAGGGTTTAGGGTTTAGGGTTTAGGGTTTAGGGTTTAGGGTTTAGGGTTTAGGGTTTAGGGTTTAGGGTTTAGGGTTTAGGGTTTAGGGTTTAGGGTTTAGGGTTTAGGGTTTAGGGTTTAGGGTTTAGGGTTTAGGGTTTAGGGTTTAGGGTTTAGGGTTTAGGGTTTAGGGTTTAGGGTTTAGGGTTTAGGGTTTAGGGTTTAGGGTTTAGGGTTTAGGGTTTAGGGTTTAGGGTTTAGGGTTTAGGGTTTAGGGTTTAGGGTTTAGGGTTTAGGGTTTAGGGTTTAGGGTTTAGGGTTTAGGGTTTAGGGTTTAGGGTTTAGGGTTTAGGGTTTAGGGTTTAGGGTTTAGGGTTTAGGGTTTAGGGTTTAGGGTTT